>NW_019101796.1:0-5278 GCF_001856785.1 Myzus persicae | reverse complement strand
GGGGGTATTGAGCACATTTCGTTTTATCAGATGTCGGCTTTGAAAATTCACCAAAAATCCAATTCTCGTGCTATCGTTATGAAACTCACATCGTTAGATAGGTATAATCGGTGGCTATTAGGTGTACTAGTTTCAAAAATAAGATACAAGTATGATTAAAATATACAGTATGATTTATTATTTTTTTTAATTTTTGATATTATATTGATAAATATTTGTGTATACCGCCATCAGTCACACCGTGTGTTAAAATATTGCTGCAGCCTTTCTTCATAATCCTTAATTTTCCTCTTTTGACACGCCAGTGGTCTACTTTTAATAATCTGTATCGGCGTAAATTTGCCGTTCGGAAATTGTGTTGTATATGGTAATATGGAATTTTCTTCATATTTATATTCGTACCTATCAAATCTTCCTAACGGGAATTTTATGAAAATATCATTTCCTTCTATTCTCGTAATGTATCCGGCCAAGTAGGGGTCTCCTTTTGTAAGCACATTCACACCCTCTCCTACCACAAACAAAGGGTCTCGCCGCATATCATTAGGCAACATTTTATGGTCTATATTTTCGACTTGCAAAAAATTGTCTTGCTCATCATTTATTTGTTGTTGAACGCATAAATTATCATCATGTACCATTCGTAGTCTCCTTGGAGGTGACACTTCTCGCGGTATATTATTAGGCAACGTATTATGGTCTATATTTTCGACTTGCAAAAAATTGTCTTGCTCATCATTTATTTGTTCTTGAACGCATAAATTAAAATCATGTACCTTTCGTCGTCTCCTTGGAGGTGACAATTCTGCACCATCCTCGCATATAGGACGGATTCGTGGATTATCAATAAACGTTTCTTTTGACGTGGGATGTGATGGACAATTGTACTTGGTAAATACGTGGTCCATATCAGCAAGTGTTTGTTCATCTGGCGTAAAGGCCTGCCCTTGAATAGATAGATACCATCGGTCCCGTTTCATGTTGTAAGCGTCAAAGTCATTTATCGTAAATTTGAAAGGCTTTAATTGTTGTTTTCCACCATCAGTATAAATTGCCTGAAACAAAACGTATGTGGTTTTAACCATACTGTTTAAAAATTAAATACTATTAGCATCATGAGCGGGCACTGGTCTTACTGCAAACATCATTTAATTTATTATTTTTTTTTTTTTTATATTGGATTGACCGTAATAATACATAATATTTATACTTGTACTGATATAGGTAGTCACTAGTATAGATAGTGCGGGGGAATCGTAAACCGGCATTAAATTTCATACTTAGCAGGCGGACGGCAGTCCTAGGTACTTGGGGATTTTTTCAATATAATTCTGAGATAGCTGAGATCCCCCCGAATCCAACCATACCACTTGCAGAGCTCTAAGTCCAAAACTCGACATACTACGACCGGCCAAAAACGAGTATCTACTATTAACGGAAAAACAGATATGTTCCAAAGGGGGGACCATTGTGCACATTTACAGCGGTACAGTATTTCCACTTTGGACCTTCACCAAAAATACAATTCTTGTATCACCTTTATAAATAGCATATCTATCGATTGGTATACACGTTGGCTATACGGTGGAAAAGTTTCAAAGTTAACAACTTAGAATTACGCCGTCCAGGACTTATAACTGAAAAAATGAAATTTTCTTATTTGCAACCCAGCGGTAAATCTCATACTTAGCTGCCGGACGGCCGATATTTGGATTTGTTGTTCTCAAAAACACTAAGGGATGATAGTGAAGGTAACGAGGAATGCACTCGTACCATTTTCATGACTCTAAGTCAAAATCCTGATTTTATGCGATTTTTTGAACTGGGCCATATCCGGCTTGCCTCTAGAATGCAATGCATCCTAGAGGTAAATTTTTAAACTTACCTCCCGGGCGCCCGTTATTTGGACTTGGGAATTTTTTCAATATAAAGCCCAGATAGCTGAGATCCCCCCGAATGCAACCATAGCACTTGCACAGTTCTAAGTGCAAAATTCGAATTGTAATCGGTATAGGACTTATAACTGAAGAAATATATGACTGCAATCATGTTATAAAAAGTACAAAAATATAAAATGTAGTAATCGGTCACCCATCCGATTACGTTACATTCACATAAAGAGTCACCGGACCCAGCTTGCTTGTAACATTCCGGGCCCTGCTATCCTGTAGTTCGGGGGTACCGATATAACAAATAACCATATATTTAAGTTTAATATTATAAATTGTAATCGGTATATTATTTTGATGAATTGGAGACTATTGTATATTCGGTTGGCAAGCTTGCATTGTCGTTCGTTATAACATTTATGATAGTCGATTACCTTCGGCTTGCAGTGTCTTATTCTCGAATTATACGTCTATTTTAAGGATTGCGCGTTGGAAACCCAAGGGGAAACCCAGTTGCATTCGGCTGTTGACGACTGCTTGGTACCCCGACCACCGCCTCGCCAATTGCACGCTGTAATCGGTGGTGGTTACTGTCGACGTTCGGGATTGCAATTCACTTTGCCTACGGCCGTTATTCGTGTAGGTATTTTTCAGTCCGCCTGCACTTGCATCACGAAGGTAATATAAATTATTAAATTGTACGCGCGCACACATCACTTAATTTATTTGCATTTACAATGATCGTACACGGCTTTTGCACACACGTTCTACCGCTGGGTTGTAATGCAAAATCATGGTAAATTCTAATTTTTTTTCCCGATCAAAAATACGCAATTTCCATGATTGATTTGTCTACCGGAGACCGACCACGTTTTTCGGATGTTATTTTATTATAATTTAGGGCCGTTATAATATTTTAGTGTTAATTTAAATTCATATTATAACGATATTAAAAGCATAATAATTTAAAGTATATTATCAAATTATTCATACGTCCAAGTACACATCTCAACTTTACCGCAACTTCATAACTTTTTTCTATATTTCATACTCTCAAGTCTGAACCTCGTGGTTTTATCCAAAAGCGCGCACACACTACTTAATTAATAATTCTTTTGCATTTATAAAAATCCGATTTCGCGTGCCGACCGAGCGCTGCAGTCGCGCGCTTTTTTCGCCGTCTTTTTCGAAAAATCGAGTTTTATCCCCCTCGCGGGCCTCGGGCGGGCCCGTTGGCGTTTTATTCGCGTTCCCCGATAGATTTGCAGTCGGCGCGCGGCCATACTTTTTCGTTATCGAGTCCCCCGGCAGACGAGTCGATGCGAGAGAGCGTGGCGTAGTCGCGATTTCGACAGTTATTCCGACTTTTTCGACTTTCGAGACGTTTTAAAACTTTCGGAGACGTCCGTCCTCCCCGTCGATGACGTATTCGCGTTCCCCGCTAAATTTGTAGTCGTACTTTAGTCCTACTTTTTCGTAAACGAGTCCCGGGGGGGAGCGGCGTCGCTTAAAGCCGAGTAGGTACCGAGTGGGTATGGAGTAGGTACCACATATATACAGGCATAAATAGATGCGTCTCGACGTTCGATTTTTTTCGCGTTTTTCGCGTTTTGATCTTTCGAAGGTGGCGGAGCCGGTTGTACGCTCGCCGACGCGGTCGAATTGCCCTTTCCGGAGCCCTTTGCGGACGCGGACACCGCGTTTGCTATTCGCGGGTACGGCGCCGCGCCTTAATATGCATATATCGTGGTAAATCTGTAAATTTTTCCCGTTTAAAAAATAGCGATTTAAATAATTGTTTTTTTTTACCTAAGGGCCGCGACAAAACCGCTCTGGAGTGTCGCGGCGCTTAGACCAACCACATTTTTCGGGTTTAATTTTTTTTATACCGTAAAGGCCCTTGATATTGTTTTAGTTTTTATTTATATTACCGAAACCATATTTAATGCAGAATTTACGTCTATTTTCAGTTTGTTTATAGGTACGTTACACATGAAAATGGCGAACACATCACGGAGGTAATATACATTATTAAATTGTATGCGCGCACACACCACTTAATTATTTGCATTTATAAAAATTTACATAATGATAATTCTTTTTTTTTCCTCCGGATAACGGTTACATTTTATTTAATATTTTATATGGTTAAAGTAATAATTTTGTATTAATTGAAATTACAGATTGAGTAAAGGCGAAGTTTTGTCGTACATCGATGATGCATGTACGGTGGAGATCATCGACCCCCGATTAGGTGTCACAACTCACAAAATGGGTCTTCACGGTGGCGATGACGTGTTCCCCCTGACCAGACCGGTGTTCAAGACTATTGAGGCAACCCATCGCAAATTTTATCAAACGTCAGTTTCTGCAGAGTCCAGAATAGAGTATAAACTTTGTGACTACCTACCTGACCTCGACAAATATTACTCAGTCATGGTGATGAGCAGAAGTTGCATAGACAAGAACACAGTGCTTCATGAAGTCAGTGGTCATCATTTTCCATTGGACCAAGACCTAATAGTACCAGGTACGTTGTTGTAACTTAACTTTTAATAGTATCGGTAATTAATTATTTAAATCTATTTTTGCTTTTCATTATAGGTGTAAACGACTTCTCTCTCATATATAGTGGGAGGAGTAAAAAAAGCATGCATGTCCTACTAGGACCAATATCATTTGTAAATCACAGTTGTCTACCCAATTGCAAATTTAAACCAAACGATGGCGGCAGAATATGTTTGGTTACATTAAAAAACATAATTCCAGGAGATGAGATAACGGTGTCATATAGCACAGAGTATTTCGGTGATGAGAATCACCAATGCTTGTGTGACCTGTGCTCTGAGGCCTTCAGTGTGGTCGAATACCGTAAGTTCAGTAGTAATTAATATAGATATTATTATGATTTATTTACTTAGTTTGTTTATCCTTAGTGTGCAATAAAGTGGTAACTGATTGTTTTGATTATATAGAAAGTGCTGGTGAGAATTATTTCCATAATTTTATTATAATAGTCATAAATTGTCTTTGT
This sequence comes from Myzus persicae, assembly GCF_001856785.1. Lineage (NCBI taxonomy): Eukaryota > Metazoa > Arthropoda > Insecta > Hemiptera > Aphididae > Myzus > Myzus persicae. The sequence continues at coordinate 355 of NW_019101796.1, read as the reverse complement.
AAGCAAATTAAGTGTTATTTATTTCTAGTGTATGATGTTTCACGTGACACTGAAGAACTTCTACAGGCCGCAGATGTTTCCCTAAGCGTATTGCAAGGAAAAGGTTTGTATTCAAATAATCTTACTAACTAAATAATTGAGTTGTGGTAATACACTGTAAGTGTGAAAATATTAACACCCAAAAAATACTTTTGAATTAATATTAATTTATTTTAAATTTCTAGTTTATGATCATAGTGCTCATCATAGGGATGATGATGATGATGATAGTAGTAGTCATTATGAAAAAGAAGATGTGGCAGGAACTAGTAGGGTGGTGTTCCCAGCTGATCATGACGAAGAAAACGCAAACAAA
>NW_019101795.1:0-5281 GCF_001856785.1 Myzus persicae | reverse complement strand
ATCTATAAGGTAGGTTATTATACCTATAGTAAATCAAATTAATTATGTAACTTAAAAATGTAGAGATGACTGTTGTCTCTATTTCACGATTCGAACTCGACTGTTTGGCTATGCCAGTGATTTATATTATCGTACTCTACGTTCCTGTGTTCTGTCTACCTAAGCAAATTCTTCATGCGCGACATAAATGACGCGTCAGTAATCTGTAAATCGTTACAACCTCAAACAGAACTAGTTTATTATGATGATCCGAATAAACTAGTAACTAGATTAAATCTTTTAGCATCATCACAAAGTGTTGGTAATACTGGTGTAAATAACGAAATTATATCTATTTTAGAAGAATTACGTGAGAGAAATATTATAGTCTTATGACAATATTAGAGAATATAGCTGATGAGCTACATCGACCAGCAAGAAAAATTAATCCTGGACGTAGCGTGGTAACATGGTTTATGGATGATCTTTGGCAAGCTGATTTAATAGATATGCAGTCACATTCTAGACAAAATAATGGTTTTAAGTACATTTTAATTATAATAGATACATTTACGAAGTTTGTATGGTGTGAGGCACTGAAAAATAAAACAGCAAAGGAATGTTCAAAAGGTATATTAAAAATATTTAAAAAATCAACCAAAATTATTACAAACAGATAATGGTACAGAGTTTTACAATAAAATATTTCAAAGTGTTATGAATAAGTACAATATTAAACATTATTCAACTTACAGCAGTATAAAGGCTGGTATGGTTGAACGGTGTTATAAGAACAATAAAAAATAAAATTTACAAACATTTTACATCAACAGGTTCCTGGAATTGGTACAATTCAATTTCAAAATTAGTAAATAATTATAATTATACAAAACATTCAACAATAAAATGTACACCAAAAGAAGCTCGGATCAACCCGATTCAAATAAAAACAAATACATTTAGAGACATCGCAGACTACAGACTTTATATCGGCCGGTAGTTTAGTCGAGTTGGGCTAGTATCGCGCACACTGGGCCAACTAAACAGTTTGGTTGGTAGTGAGTACGCAAACTAGCCAATAGTCAGCCGACTGCTCTGGAAAGATTTTCCTAGTTATACTAAATTCTGCTGACGATAGCAGTCGCTTTTTTAGTGTACCTTTCGCTTTAAAATGTTGTCAAGAAATGTTATTATTGCGTTCATACATCGAAGAAGGATTATGAAGAGAATGAAGAAGAGAAATAGAGAATATTGGGTGCATCCAATCTTTAGTATTAGATTATTGCATGGAAATTTTCATACATTGCATTCCAAATTATTGAATTTCCCAGAAAAGTTTTTTGGATACTATCGAATGAGCATAACCAGCTTCAATGAACTCGTCAAATTAATTGGACCAGCAATAGCGAAGGAGAATACACAGTTAAGACTCTCTATACCTGTGGAGGAAAGATTGAGTGTTATGATACGGTAAGATATACCACAAAAATTATTAAATCTCTTTTATTAAAGTTAAAAACCAGAAAACTAACTATATTGAAAAATAAATGATTATTATTATTATTTATTACATTATAAGTAAAAATATTATATTATAAGTATACTCATAAGTTATTTATTATAAGTCATATATTTCCGTATCATCTGAAAAATTAGAAAAATGGGAACGAACTGTATCATTAGAAATTTCTGGCGATGGAGTATTTTGAATGTCTTGAAACGTAGTCAGATTGTGTGGTATGGCAAAACCGGACGTATAATTTGAATGCTGAGATATTTGTGGTGGTGGCATGTTACTCCCTGGATGATATACAGGATAAGACAACGGTCGCTGTAAGACATTGTAGCTACTTGTTGATTGAGAACTAGTATCAAAACGCCTTGCTAGTGTTATTTGTTTAAAAATGTTAAGAATACCAATTTTAGCATCGAGTTTTTCCTCTGCGTTTAATTTCTGGAGTGATGGGACAAGAGATAAAGCAAAATTTGTATCTTCATCAACCGGCTGATTTAATGCTTTTATTAATGCTTCGTCCAACTCGTCTGGTTTCGATACATTAGTCCTCTTTTTCCGATGAGGAATAGGTGTTGAAGTGGTAGGGCCAGGGTCGTTATTGTCGTCTTCGTCTTCATGAGAATCATTTGGTTCCAGGTTACCTTCCGTTCGCCGATTTTCCATACAAGGAAGTAAAAATAATAATTTTTCAAAGTACACATATTTACGCCTCTTGGTTGCAGCTTGCCCTGATTTTGTGTTTTTTGGGGCGTTTAATTCTCTACGAAAACAAGTCCGTAAATTAGCCCATTTTTTTTGCACTTCATGACCTGAATAATAATGATAATAATAATAAGTGCAATATATATTGACCAAAAAAATTACATTTTTAAAAATTTCATTGTGTGTATAAAATATAACAATATACTCTAAAAGTTTCATATACCTCCAATCCATGAATAATATTTTTAAATTGCAACAAATTAACCAAAATAGTTATTATTGGTTTTAATTTGTAGGTAATTTAATCTACATTTGAATATAAAATGTCTGTACAAAATAACTGTATTAATTTATTTTTTAGATTTTTGATTACAGTATGAACTATTTATGAGAATCTTTGTTTTAAATTTTCAATCCTCAGTTATAAAAACTGAATAATTTATAATTTTTTAATTCTAATGATTGATAATAATGTTCGAGATTTTGATAGATTTTGACAAATTTTGAACTTCAAATGCCTATAAAAGTAAAATGTTTTTATTATTGTTAATGTTTTTAATATTGTTCAACTGCTATTGTAACGATGTATTGGGAGCCTTGTATTAAATATCCGATGTTTTAAGAATATAAACTTCAATGGTAGACAAAATTATGAGGAATCTTATATTACATTTTGAAAACTTAGATTTAAAAGTAAAAAAAAAATTTATAAATTCCTAACACAAAATAATTTGCAAATTTTCGTCATTATATTCGTCATACTAAAATAAGTCACGTGCAGGCCACTTATATTCAATAATAATTATTATTATTATTTACGTAGACTCTATTAGGTGGTGTACAAATATTGAAATTTGGATTACATATGTGTACAAAATACAAATAGAATAACAATTATTATCAGTAGACGTACGTGATAAAATAATATAATTAATTCTTTCCAGATATTTGGCTACCGGAGCTAGTTTTAACTCGTTGTCTTTTGAGTATCTAATGGGAGCTTCTACAATACGAGATATAACTAAATCTACATGTGAGCAAATATGGAACATACTTCAACCGTTATTTATGGCAATCAAACAAGAAGATGACTGGATTAAAATTGCTGACGAATTTTATACTCGCACAAATTTTCCCAATATCATTGGAGCGGTAGACGGCAAGCATATTAGGATGATACAACCAGAACATTCCGGAACATCGAATTTTAATTACAAAAAATTCTTCTCTTGCGTTTTAATGGCTTGGACAGATGCAGATTATAAATTTGTCGACATAGATGTTGGTTCTTATGGAACAGCTAGTTATTCAGAAATATTTAAAACATCTCAAATGGGAAAACGGCTTTCTGACAACCAGCTTAATATTAATTACCCCCGGGAGGCATTTGCCAAATGATGATGACGGAAATGTCATTCCATTCTCTGTCGTTGGTGATGAAGTGTTTGGACTTGGAAATCATATTTTAAGACCTTATGCAAAAAGAAATTTAAACTACACCAAGCGATTTTTTAACTATAGACATACAAGAGCTCGTCGTGTGGTTGAGTGTACATTTGGGATTCTCGCAAACAAATGGCGTATATTTCACCGCCCAATTGATGTGAATATCGATTTTTGTGTTCGAATTATAAAAGCCTGCTGTGTACGTTCGTGAACTTAGCGGCAATCATGTAACAGATTTCAATGAAACCTATCCAACAATTTTGTTGGACGTTTGTTGGACATTGTTGGAAAGGTTTTACAATTTGTTGGACCGTCATTAAAAAGTTATAAACATTTTTCCAAAACCGCCGCTAAGTTCACACTAACGGCCAACATTAAATCAAACACATAAAAAACTATACAAAATTGTTCTCCACGGTTTGTTGGACGTTGTTGGAAAGGTCCTGCCATTTGTTGGAAATCTGTTTATTTTATACGAATTTTTGAAAAAGTGCCGCTAACTTCACACCATCGGCCAACTTTTTTTTAAAAGTTAAAAAAGACATCCAAAACGGTTCTACATGGTTTGTTGGACGTTGTTGGAAAGGTCCTGCCATTTGTTGGAACTCTGTTTATTTTATACGAATTTTTGAAAAAGTGCTCCTAGACCAACCTTTCTCAAAAGTTCCAAAAGCCATCAAAAACGGTTCTACATGGTTTGTTGGACGTTGTTGGAAAGGTCCTTCCATTTGTTGGAACTCTGTTTATTTTTAAAATTGTTTATTTTTAAAGGAGATAACATTATAGTATACTATATATTTTTATGTAACAACATGTATAATTTATACCACATATTTTTAATTTTTTTTGATAATTCTCGTGTTTAAAAAATGTCAACAAACAAAATATAATATAGTTATTTATTATACAAACAAATAAATTATCAGTATAAAATTAAATTCCTAAACATAATAAAAAATGATGAAAAACAATATTTTCTTTTCTTGCATTAAGTTATAATGACATAAAAATTAATATTTATAAAATATAAAAACTTATGAAATCGAAACAAAATTTAATAAAAATATAATAAATGTATTATATATTATACTAACAAACAAGGTATAAATTAAAAAAATTACTTCTAACACGTACTAAAAACTTATAAAAAAAAATTTCTCTTTTCATAAATAAAATCCATACTTGCCTATAACATTTAAATTAATATTTTTAAATATTCAAAACCTTTGAAATCTTAATCAAAATAAAATAATTACCAATTGCATTATATAATAAAATAAAGCATTAATAAAAAATTGAAAGTTATTATTTTTAATGCTTTATATAAAAAATTGTTTGTGGTACTATACGCATTGTATCTTGAATTAAAATGTCGACTAAATTCATCGAAATCTCGAATGTTTTCAAATTGATTTTTACATAGTTAAAAATGTATAAAATATTCTAGAACGACAAACCGTCTCCGCTCAGAATCGTTTTTCGTATGCAATGATGTATCATTGGATTCAAATTTAACATCATCCATTACAGTTGCCCTCTATATCAGAGATTCCCGAAAGGTGGTCCGCGGAACCCCGGGGTTCCGTGGAAGGGCCTCAAGGGTTCCGCGTACCGTCCAAAAATTAAACAAAACTTTCA
>NW_019101794.1:418773-438370 GCF_001856785.1 Myzus persicae | reverse complement strand
CCTTTGAAGTTCAAACCTGGTGTACATTATGAAATCAATTATTTTCGAATGAACTAATAAGTAGCGTAAGTAACAACGAATGATGACTAATGTATTTACTATTTATACATTTAAACATTATTGTGGCGCCGGTAATAAATACATATTAATTATTTAGATTTTTAAGGAAAATAAACTTTTTTCTTTTCAATTTTAATTTTTAATTTTAAGGTATTTTAAAGAGAATTAGGTGTATAGGTTGTATAAGATATATTTTAAAAATGTATGAAATATTTAAAGGTTTTAGAAAATTAGATTATAATTTTTATATTTAATTAATCAAACATTTTTAATGCACGAGTTCATACCAAAAGTATATGAAAACAATTAAATCATGATAGTTTTCTAAAAAGTTGTTAAAAATTAAATTAAAATTTCAATTATATTATTAAATAAGCACATTCCGATATACCATTAAAACCTCAGTAGAATTGTTTATTTATTTTTAATGATTTTTCTGTTTGATGTCTTTTTAGACAACTACAAGGCGGCGTAGTTAAATAATAATTATATAATATTTTGTTTAGTGATGTGCACGTATAAAAATCTCAGATGTATTAAAATCTTAATAAAACAAATTTCGTCATACTGTGAATAATTAAATCTCAATAAGCATTAACCTTTTGCAGTTCTTGTCCTGCGTATAGACTGTGTACCTTCCTATAATAAATTAATATAGGCGACTCAACAATAAACAATAAATGTTTGTAAAAAATAAAACAAAACTCATATAGAATGGTACAAACATAAAAAACAATATTATACCGAAGTAAAATAAAAGACATTACTAAATTGCAAATTTTTAATGATAATTTTGTTCTCGGAAACATGTAAGTACACCTATTAACTTACAAATATCTACCAAATGAATGTCGTTATACAAAATTTGAATTTAAATTAGTGTTGTAGAAAATTACTCCATGCCTATTATTATTAAATTAATTACCATATACGAATTCGATTATTTTTTTACTTTAATATTTTTAAATATTTAGGTTTATTTTTTAACATAATTTTGTTTGGATACAGTTATTTGTTAAAAATCACTTCGAACAATTTAATAAATACATTTCACTTGGTAAATTCTTATTCTAAAATTATTTCAAAAATTATATGCGGTGAAATTATATTATATTATTATTATACGCAGTGTACATAAAAAATATTAATTATTTTAGGAATTAATCACAGAAATGTAAGTGTTGGACAACAAACAGGTTTTAGATTTAGAGAATCGCAAAAATAAATTGTATTGAATATAATATTAATTTTGGATACATACGCATTATTGGTAGGGTCCAATCGCGTATAGAAGGTACACACAATAATCTGCAAAGAACAGTCCGATGTCCTTACCAAGAAAATGTCAATATTCACTAAGATCTATTGAAATTATTATTATATTTTGAACCAACTTGAATTTGATTTTTTCTAGATACTATATTGTTCGGACCCGATTACCTAGAGGGCGCTAAATAATTCAATTTTGACGAAGTCCGGTGCACAACACGCATGTGCCGCCGTTGTGCGCCATCAGCGAATCGTGTTGCGTCGTCTCGCCGTCCGTAAAGTGGTGTCCGGCGGCGATTGTTTTTCGTACCGTCCGGCGAGCCGTATCACGCACATGTGTCCGTTACGTTTTTGAAACCGTGTTTTTTGGGTTAATCCCACGTGTTTTGAGTAGTGCCGATTAGTCGCCTTTTGATGGCCTTTCGGCTTTCGTTTATTCATTATTATCGCTACGGCCGTATGCTTGTGTTGTCGCCCGTCGCTTGAAGTCGTTATTCCACGTCATCGTTATTCGCCGCATTGTTGTTTGTCACGTGTTCGGCGAATTGAATCTACCGAGCGTTTGTGGCGTCGCGTTATCGTGTCCGGTTGTGCCTCATTATTATACGCGCTACCTTTCGCCGCATTATTATTATTGTTATATGCTCGGCGATTTGGCATACGCGTCTTTGGGCACCCGTTGCGGCTCTTCTGATTCTTCCGGATTTCAATCATCGAAGGTACCCCGCTGTAATTCGTGGATGGAATTTGGGTTGGTTCAACGTCGTTTGGTGCATCTACGCCAGTCCAGGTGGAACAGGTGTGCAGGGAACAGTCGGACCAGGTCAGACGTACCACCCGTTTTATTATTTGTATCATTTTCATCATTCAACGATTGTTGTTGTTTACATCATACATATATATATTATTAGTTCTAATTAATATCACGTCGTGTGATTATCTTATTATTATTTATATTATTATTAAATCAATGTGATAGGGCTAACATAATTATTAAGATCTCTTATCATATGTTTATGAATTATTCAAGTGTTTAAGTACAATAAATTTATACAGTCCGCTTTCAATTTCATATTATTATTTTCTTTAATAAATTGATAGCACCCAGCCCGTAATAAAGACGAGTTAACACCCGTGTTCAATTGAGCCGGAATTCGCGTCAAACATTTGGTCCTTTCGGCCACGGATAGCTATCAATAAATTACTATTAGTGTATTATTTGCTGTAGGATATTATTATTTGTATATTTGTATTATTATTCTATTAGTATCCTTTTATTTTTTATTTTTTTTTGTCTTGTTGGGTTGTTTTGCGCTGTTAGGTGGTTAGGTACTACATCATTTACAATGACGAGAAAAAGTCAACAGCAAGCTAACAATGAACTAAAAAGGATCGGATTAACGCGCGCGCGTGCAGCACGAGACGTCGCGTTACGGTCAATTAATAAAATATTACACATTGCTAATGATGCCGTAATTAATCCCGAAAATCGTCCTACATTAGAAGCTCGAATTATATCGTTAGATCAACTTGTCATTACTTTCAATAATGAACAAAAACAAATTTTGTCAGTACTTGCTGAGACCGACGAAATAGACGAGTTTATACGAATAGATGAGAATGTAACCGAAACAATGCAATCAGTGTGTGATCAAATTAATGTGATAGTAGCAAAGTTAAAACCGAATAATCCGATAGCCACTCCGCGCAATAATAATAGTCAGACTTCTGTACAATCACTTGTCTTACCAAGAATAGAAATTCCTAAATTTGATGGAAATATCATTGAATGGTGTTCCTTCCGTGATATGTTTACTTCTTTGGTGCACGTCAATGAACATTACACGGACATTGAGCGTTTTCATTACCTGTTGTGTTATTTATTAGGTCCAGCGTTAACAGTAGTAAAAGCAGTGCCCCTTACAGCCGACAATTATGCTATTGCTTGGAACGCTCTTAAAGACCGGTACGACAATAAACGCTTATTAATTACTGCGCACATTGAAAAATTATTTGCATTTGCGCCGCTAACAAAAGAATCTCCGGCTTCACTTTCATTGTTCGTCAACACTTTTCGGGAAAATGTATCAGCCATACAAGCTCTTGGAGTTAGTGACGTTGCTGGTTTCCTACTATTCTACATCGGTTCACGGGTTATTGATCCCATGACACGACAATTATTTGAATCTACTATTGCCAAAAATCAAATACCTGACTTGAATTCATTATTAGAATTTGTATCACAAAGATGTAACGTCTTGGAAAACGTTGGCAGTGGTTATGGTATTAGTTGTGCGGGAAATAATGGAGAGGCATTAGGAAAAACAACTAATAAGAAGATCCAGGGCAAGAAGTTCGAGAAGACATCACTAGCTGCAGTCACCCCCGCGAAGTCAAAAAAGTGTTTGTTTTGTGGACATCCACATTTAATATATAAATGTTTTGGATTTCGAAAACAACCAACTGGCAGCCGCCGTGATTTTGTTAGTAAAAATCAATTATGTTTCGTTTGTTTAAACAGCGGACACATGAGTAATGCGTGTCCTACGTCGTATACGTGCCGTACTTGTTCAGGTAGACATAGTACACTACTACACCTGACAAATGATACAACAAAATCGAGTACGGGTAAGACAAACGACAATTCCGAACGATCTACTACAAGTTGTAGTACAGCACAGTTTTCTGGCATAACACGTACTGAAACCACTGTCTTATTAGGAACCGTCGTGGTTAGAGTTCGCGACAATACAGGATCCTTACAAGCAGTCAGGGCAGTATTAGATAGTGGATCGCAGGTGTCCGCCATGACAGTAGATTGTGTCAACAGATTAGGTTTGACTCGGAGGAAATGTCCTGTTGAGGTCATCGGACTTTCCCAACAACCAGTTACTACTGTCAAAGGTCAAACTAATTTCAATTTTTTTCCTGTACAAGTTGACGCCCCTGAATTTACTGTAACTAATGTCTTTGTTTTACCTCGAATTATGTCGACAATGCCTAACAGGGTTTTACCAGCCGAGGTACGAGATCGTTACCGTCATCTAGTTTTTGCTGACCCCAAATTTGACCAACCCGCACCAGTAGATATGTTGATTGGAGGAGACTTATATCCGTCCGTCATTCAATCTAGAGCTGATGTTATACACACCGAGGGCTTACCTTCAGCGATGAACACACAATTAGGTTGGGTCATAATCGGTGCGTTGCAGGATAGTGCACATACTCAGCTTACATCTCTATCAATTAGTACAACCCCTCTGTTCGAACACGGCTGAACTTCCCGCCGAATCTACCAAAGTCCAAAGGCTTTACAAGTCTCATGTTCGGCGCGGAATGTTCGCGATGAGTCGTTCCCCCTCCACGGCGTCCACACGCCGGCCGGCGTCCACGGCTCCCGTGCCAAGGACGTTTTTTGTGGTTGTCTTTTTCCTACGCTCGAGCCTGGCGGATCACGTACCGCCGGTTCGCGTGGCTTCGTGTGGCTGTGGTTAGACCTCGTGGTCATTATTCTTAACTATTTTATGATTTACGCTCATAATTGGTGCACGTTTATACCGTCGTAAACTTGAAGACAGTTTAAGTTTGACGGACTGTGTCACTCCACACCACCGAGTTATTTTATTATATGTGTCAACGCTGGACCGTCGTTCAACTGCGCCCCGGTGCCGATTTTGGTTGATGACGAGGAAGACGCTGTCGCATTTCCAGCGAGGACCGTGTTGACCAGTGACCTGTCCCCGAGGTGTCGATCAGGTCATATTATAAAATTACCATTGTTTATTGTTATAGTTATTGTTCAAATTATTATTTACTGTGCAAACTATTATTTTTATTGGTTGTAGCGCGTGTCAAATTGTACACGGCGTTTACAATATTTATTATTGTGTAAAAATATATATATATCGCGTCATTTACGCATTAACCTAATCAATAAGATTTGTACGAGGTAATATATTGTGAGTTCGCTCCTCTTTCCTGCTACGGCATTGCGCGAGTCGTTGTCGCTAACCGCGATTGTTAAAAGTAGGAGCGACACGGCGCACACCCTCCGATGGAAGAGTTAATGCAGCGTTTCTGGACAGTAGAGGAACCCACAGCGTCAACAATGCCAACTACACAAGACAGGCAATGCGAAGACTGGTTTGTCAGAACCACAAGGCGAGACGCCACCGGTCGATTTTATGTTGGTTTACCATTTCGTACGATAATATGTTCCCCAGATACAACCGACATCGGAGGTCAAGATGAAAGGTCAGTCATTTTAGGGTCATCTAGAACTTCAGCTCTTAATCGTCTGTATAATTTAGAACGTCGCCTGGGGAAGGATACAGAGTTGTATACAGCCTACCGGGCCTTCATGGACGATTATAGATCGTTAGGACATATGAAGGTAGCGACTGAGCCAGGCAAATATTTCATACCACACCACCCAGTGGTTAAACGTTGTAATACAGAACTGAAGATTCGTGTGGTGTTCGACGCCTCAGCTACATCTTCATCCGGAGTCTCATTAAATGACTGTTTGGTGACTGGACCAAAGCTCCAGACGGAAATCGGTGATGTTTTGTTGCGCAGTCGACTACACAAATTTGTTTTTACTGCCGATATAACTAAAATGTACCGTCAAATACGTCTACATGAACAAGATAGAGTTTATCAACATATACTATGGCGCAATTCGCCTAGTGACAAAGTGCAGGAATATGAGTTGTGTACGGTCACATATGGCGTAAGCTCGGCTCCGTTCTTAGCGATCCGATGCCTACAACAGCTCAATATGGATGATGGACCTGATTTTCCACTCGTTAAAGATGTTCTATTGACTGACACCTATGTTGATGACATTTTTGTTGGCGCCGACACGTTAGAGACAATTTTAGAATCAAAAATTCAAGTCATCAGCTTACTAAATCGCGGTGGATTTAGCTTGAAAAAATGGGCTAGTAATTGCCCTGAAATTTTGAACACCATCAGTATTGAAGATCAGAATATGACACCGTGGGTAGAGCCAACCAAGGAACAGGCAGTCAAAGTTTTAGGAGTCCATTGGGACCCGGTTGCAGACACGTTCGGGTATCATTCCGCGATAAATCCAGGTGTTCCTACTAAACGTTCAGTGTTATCAACGGTTGCTCGATTTTATGATCCAATCGGTGCCTTGGGTCCTATGGTATTCTGGGCCAAGTGTTTAATGCAGAGGCTATGGATGGAACAATTAGAGTGGGATGCACCACTTTCATCAGCTCTGACATCGTTATGGCAAGGTTTCATCGATAAGCTGCCGGACTTAGCATGCTTGTCGTTACCACGACACATTGCTGTAGTCAACAGTCAAGATATACAATTACTAGGATTCGCTGACGCGTCTCAGGTTGGATACGCAGCAACAGTATATTTGCGTGTGGTAGACCAGAGTGATAATGCCCGATTGTATTTCCTGGCATGCAAAACGAAGGTCGCACCACTGAAGTCAACATCAACGGACATGTCATTAACCATACCACGGCTGGAGCTCTGTGCCGCACTCTTGTTGTCACGTCTCTTGTCTCTACGTTTGGAAGTTCTACAGGGCAGAATCAAGATCACACGTGTCCGGGCATGGACCGATTCAACTATTGTCTTATCGTGGCTCACAGCTGAACAAAGGCTATTTAAAATCTTTGTCACAAATCGAGTATCGAAAATACGCAACCTCGTACCTCAGTGCGAATGGGCTCACGTAGGTACCGCAGATAATCCAGCCGATCCTGCATCACGAGGACTTCTGCCAGATGCCTTGGTAGCATGTTCGTCATTCCTACATGGACCGGAGTTTCTTCAGTATCCGGAAGAGCAATGGCCGGTTGCCATCACACCGACTGTAGATCCTGCAGAGCTCCCTGATTTTAAACGCCCAGCAAAAAATGTGCTATTAACCCAACAGGTTGATGATAGTTTTCTTCAGCGGTTTTCTGTGTTGCGCAAAATGCAACGGGTGCTAGCATATTGTCTTAGATTTGTTAACAAGGCTCGACAACGCCCAGTTGTGAGTGGACCAATCATTTGGAAGGAGTACGAAAATGTTTTGATAAAGGTAGCGAGGTACACTCAAAAGTTATATTACGCAGAGTTGCACCACCAACTAGGAACTTCAAATTCCGTCGTCACCCCGATCTCCCTCGCACAACTTGCACCTTTTGTCGATGCTCATGGTGTGATTAGAGTAGGTGGCCGTTTACAACATTCGGACTTGAACATAGACGCCAAACACCCTATCTTGTTACCAAAGTCGTCTCACCTTACTTACATCATTATTCAACACTACCATCAAAACACTTTACATGGTGGATCGCGTCTAGTAGCATCACTAATTCAGCGACGTTTTTGGATCGTCTCCAGTTGAGCTGCGATACGGCAAGTTATATTTAAATGTACAGTGTGTATCAGATACAAGGCCGCCGCTCCCCAACCAATGATGGCAGATTTACCCTCAACAAGAGTACAACAATGTCGACCATTTACAAATGTCGGGATGGACTACGGAGGTCCATTCACGGTAAAAGAAAGTCAACGCCGTAATCCAAGGACCTACAAGGCGTATCTTGCGTTATTTATTTGTCTATCCACCAAGGCTGTTCACTTGGAGGTGGTAACGGATTTGTCAACGGAAGCCTTTTTGGCTGCGCTGGATCGATTTGTAGCCCGAAGAGGAATTCCCGCACAGATCCACTCGGATTGTGGTACAAATTACATTGGAGCAGCAAGACAGCTTAAGACATTGTTTCAAGACGCAGCACTCCAAGAAGCTCTGCATGCACGAGTTCCGTGTCAGTGGCGATTTAACCCGCCTGCAGCTCCGCACTTTGGCGGTATTTGGGAGGCTGCTATCGAAAGTACAAAGTTACATCTGAAAAAGGTGTTGTAGGTAATCAGGTGCATACTTTAGAGGAATTAACGACACTGATTACACGGATTGAGGGAGTACTCAACTCTCGACCCTTGGTCGCCATGTCAAGCGATCCGAATGATTTATCTGTGCTTACACCGGGACATTTTTTGATCGGACAACCGATCATGGCAATCCCTGAATACGACATCAGTGACATTCCGCAGAATCGTCTCAAACGCTGGCAATTAATTAAACAAGCCCTTCAATCATCTTGGAAACGGTGGAGTCGGGAATATTTGCACACGTTACAGGGTAGACAAAAATGGTTCTATCAAAATCCCAGTCTCGTTGTCGGAGATATAGTCGTCATAAACTCACCTTCTCGACCTCCGTTGATGTGGCAAATTGGTCGGGTCATCGACGTTCACCCAGGTGCTGACCAAGTGGTCCGTGTAGCCACTGTAAAGACAGCGGAAGGGATACTGAAACGTCCAGTGGTGAAGTTAGTTAAACTACCCACCGACAGCGCTTAACCTACCTTCTCCCATGTGTTCAATCTTCCACCATTCCAAACACAAATTTGCTTGTTGTTATGTGTAAATATTTATGTATATTATGCATTATTTTGTATTCGAATTATCATAGATTTATTTTTTTTTGTTTATTACGAATAATTGTACGGTGATACAGTCTGACCGAGAATTAGTTTCTTTTGAAAGCACTCTTTCAAAACGGGGGAGGATGTTCGGACCCGATTACCTAGAGGGCGCTAAATAATTCAATTTTGACGAAGTCCGGTGCACAACACGCATGTGCCGCCGTTGTGCGCTATCAGCGAATCGTGTTGCGTCGTCTCGCCGTCCGTAAAGTGGTGTCCGGCGGCGATTGTTTTTCGTACCGTCCGGCGAGCCGTATCACGCACATGTGTCCGTTACGTTTTTGAAACCGTGTTTTTTGGGTTAATCCCACGTGTTTTGAGTAGTGCCGATTAGTCGCCTTTTGATGGCCTTTCGGCTTTCGTTTATTCATTATTATCGCTACGGCCGTATGCTTGTGTTGTCGCCCGTCGCTTGAAGTCGTTATTCCACGTCATCGTTATTCGCCGCATTGTTGTTTGTCACGTGTTCGGCGAATTGAATCTACCGAGCGTTTGTGGCGTCGCGTTATCGTGTCCGGTTGTGCCTCATTATTATACGCGCTACCTTTCGCCGCATTATTATTATTGTTATATGCTCGGCGATTTGGCATACGCGTCTTTGGGCACCCGTTGCGGCTCTTCTGATTCTTCCGGATTTCAATCATCGAAGGTACCCCGCTGTAATTCGTGGATGGAATTTGGGTTGGTTCAACGTCGTTTGGTGCATCTACGCCAGTCCAGGTGGAACAGGTGTGCAGGGAACAGTCGGACCAGGTCAGACGTACCACCCGTTTTATTATTTGTATCATTTTCATCATTCAACGATTGTTGTTGTTTACATCATACATATATATATTATTAGTTCTAATTAATATCACGTCGTGTGATTATCTTATTATTATTTATATTATTATTAAATCAATGTGATAGGGCTAACATAATTATTAAGATCTCTTATCATATGTTTATGAATTATTCAAGTGTTTAAGTACAATAAATTTATACAGTCCGCTTTCAATTTCATATTATTATTTTCTTTAATAAATTGATAGCACCCAGCCCGTAATAAAGACGAGTTAACACCCGTGTTCAAT
Organism: Myzus persicae; assembly: GCF_001856785.1. NCBI lineage: Eukaryota > Metazoa > Arthropoda > Insecta > Hemiptera > Aphididae > Myzus > Myzus persicae. The sequence continues at coordinate 428,439 of NW_019101794.1, read as the reverse complement.
TGAGCCGGAATTCGCGTCAAACAATATTGTATTGTTAACCCAAGTATCCGGAAATGACATTGTGAAATATCACAAAAATAATAATTTACAATAATATTTCTTTAAGGGCTATATTGGTGCAGTATGGTTCTCCTATTGTTGTTCGGGCAAAAATAAGGACAAGGATATAAAATCTGAGAACAAAAAAATAACAACATAATGTCTCCAGAGCACACATCGATTCGTGAGTTCATTTATCCCCCGACCTACAGCGAGAACAATGTCCAGACCGTATTTCTCTCCCCTTGCCACCCCCTCCCCCAGACGTTCGGTATTATATTTTCTATTCTTAAAATCTCTTAGTGGACCGGCTTCTTCTCGGTGCCATCATGAATGTCTCTTGATTTATAGGACGACCTCCGGCCAATGCGAGTATTGTCAAGAACATTATACACATACCTTTTGCACATACGAACACACACGTACATATACAAACACGCTGGTAGTTGTCAAGTTAAAAAAAAAAGTGCTCGATATTAACCATACTGAACTGAATCCACAAGTATTATTAGGTACCCAATAACTAAATACATAATACTTATAATTTATTATTATAAAGTTACGACTCGAATTATAAAATGTATTATTAAATTATATTTTATACGTATAAATAGTTATAGCTATTAATTTGTTATCCAACGAATTTTTTATAATTGTAAATGACTAATCATCTTGGCTATTATATATTTCCAGTGTTGAGTTGTATCTAGATACATTTATCTAGATAATTTATCTAGATGAAAATTAAGTACCTTTATCTTATCTAGATGAATAAATTATATAATATCTAAATGGTATCTAAGATTTAAGTTATGGAAATCTACATAAATATCTAGATAAATCTTGTTTTATAATGCACATTTTTCATTTAGTCATTTTCCATCTAATATTATTATAATATGATACTACGCAAGTATGTTTAATGACGATTCATTATTATCGAATTAACAATAACACCCGTACGCCGACCGCAGACGCTGTCGAGGTCGTATATCAATACAAGCTGTTATACCCCACGATAATGTCCCGTCGATCAGTAAATAATGTGGAAAAAACTAAAAATAGTTCTCGACCGGCAAGAATACACACGCACATCTATGTTGTATTGACAATACCAATTCCCAATTGGATGTTATAAATAATAATATTTGCACTTTAATTTAATTTCTTTACCAGATACTAGTCACTACTCACTAGACTTTACCCAAAAGTAAATGTTTTGTCATTGCATCAATTAGTCATCCTAAGTTCAAATTAAGTTGGATTCCTGTTCGATACATTGAGTTGTGCAAAAAACTTTTTTTNATGTATAATAGGTGGTTATAGACCACACTTCAAATATAAGTTTATTGACCCGGGTCATAGTTAGATCCTATAAACACCATAGGTCTATATACATAATATACAATGATGTCTATTAGCTGATCCAGATGGTATCACAACACTGGCACCGCGACTTGGTTTTTGTATCCTTCGTTTCTCTCCGTCTGCAACTTAATGCAGAAAGGTGATAATATATACTGCTCAACTGCTGTATGAAGGAACCCATATAATATAATGGACGGTGCGCGGATTTTTAACTTTAGAATTCGTGCACTACTCGGAGCATAATTAAAAAGGCGAAGATGGAGATCGTGAGTGGAGAAACCGCCGGCAAGGGGACGACTTACTACTTAGTATAATCGTCAAAGACTATATAGGTAGGTAGGTACGTATGGACGTCATTATATACTATTATGTACATATCTGAAATGTGTGTGCCCGGTGTCAATGACTGATAATACACACACACACACACACACACACGAATACACAGTACCTACCTTTGAAATATTAAAAGAAATAGAAGAAGAACAAATTCTCTGGACCCGAAAAGCCGTTTTGAAGAAACCGACGGGAGATTTGTATTATATGTTTTTTGTTTTGCATGTATAACACGTATTGTATAACATAAGGGAGTACTCTACATAACTCTTTTCATTGAATCCCGATTTCATTGTTTCGTAAGAGAAAAAAAAATGTTTATTGTCGCCATTAAACGCAACAAGTAATTACTTTTCGTGCCTTGGGCCGTTTTTCATCGAACAAAAAAAAAGAGATGTATCTACATGTGAGAGTAACCTATAGGTACAGTTCCTATGAGAATTAAAAAAAAAATTAATATATTAAATACATGCAGTACCTATGTTATACGCTGAACAGTTTGATTCTACTGCTAAGCATTTCAAGGGCTATTCTCGAATACTGCGAGAGAATAATAAATAAAAAAACTTTGCATTAACACGTTAATTTAATAAATAAAAGCAATCCAGTAATTTATACATACATAAGTTTCGGACACTTACGGCGTAACAGAACGTATAGATTTGAACCCAGGTCATTGTAGACATTAATGTCAAAATATTTAATTATTAATAGTAAAAATAATATAGTACAGAAAAGTTAATTTAATTGCTGTGTTTTGTTAGCCTTTGAAGTTCAAACCTGGTGTACATTATGAAATCAATTATTTTCGAATGAACTAATAAGTAGCGTAAGTAACAACGAATGATGACTAATGTATTTACTATTTATACATTTAAACATTATTGTGGCGCCGGTAATAAATACATATTAATTATTTAGATTTTTAAGGAAAATAAACTTTTTTCTTTTCAATTTTAATTTTTAATTTTAAGGTATTTTAAAGAGAATTAGGTGTATAGGTTGTATAAGATATATTTTAAAAATGTATGAAATATTTAAAGGTTTTAGAAAATTAGATTATAATTTTTATATTTAATTAATCAAACATTTTTAATGCACGAGTTCATACCAAAAGTATATGAAAACAATTAAATCATGATAGTTTTCTAAAAAGTTGTTAAAAATTAAATTAAAATTTCAATTATATTATTAAATAAGCACATTCCGATATACCATTAAAACCTCAGTAGAATTGTTTATTTATTTTTAATGATTTTTCTGTTTGATGTCTTTTTAGACAACTACAAGGCGGCGTAGTTAAATAATAATTATATAATATTTTGTTTAGTGATGTGCACGTATAAAAATCTCAGATGTATTAAAATCTTAATAAAACAAATTTCGTCATACTGTGAATAATTAAATCGCAATAAGCATTAACCTTTTGCAGTAGAAAACTGTTTCGTAGAATAGCATGACCGCTGCACGGATGAGTAATCCACACCTATCTTCCAGCATACCTATATTTAATAACTATTAGACAATACGTATCGATACGTTCACGCGTTATAAATCTGATTTGGAAAGTAACTTTACCGACCGCCGCTCAGCAGAGGTTTCCGCTTTTCCACCCACTGTTGGAAAAAGTCATTTCCTAACGTTTTTAAAGCTATTGAAAATTCAATTTTCTATGCATGCGTGACAAAAACACTATTACTGCCGGTCTCTGAAACCTAGATTTTGCTCATTGGTATACATTTAATTATGATATTCATTTTATTCGTGGAACCCATGCGTCCTTATTACAGTAACTCGAGGTACAACTAGTGCAACGACTTCTTCTCTCCCACGTATAAGTCATTTTTTAAACATCCAAGAAACGTTACTCACCATTATAAATTATAATGTACTAACTTTTAATCGAATGCCTGCGATATCGTAAATTGGTTATAGATGTTGTTTCAAATTGAAAATAATTAATATTTTTATAGTTGACTGTTGTAGATACTTACCGGCAGTTACTGCCTACCTATTTTTCATTTTGATAATCTTTTTACTGATTTACATTTAATGATTTTAGTTGAGTAGGAAAACATATGATGTGATATTTGATACAAAATATAGCTGTAGATATACTTCAATCCAAGTGCATTAATATTTTATCTATTTGTTATCATTTAAAATTAAAAATGTTTGAGTGATTAACAATAACAACATAATAAAAAAAATATGTCCATTTCTGCAGGTTCAGCGTACTTATTGAAGAACCTCGATTTCTGCAAGTTCGAATATCTCATTATCTCAGGATTCGGGTCGATCAGGAGGAGCCCAAGTCGATCGGCAAGTTCTACTCAAACTACACCATGTATTGCAGATGAGCGACAGTGGAGGCAATACGATGAAGTCAGCTCTTTTAGGTCTGTCGCCACCGATCGTACGTTGCTGCCGATCGTGGCGTGGTCGGTCACGATGGCGTCTCTGGCAATAATAGTGGGCACAGTAAACTTCACCTCAAAAAACCATGCATGATCGTCATATGTCATGTTTATGTATATTAACGTATTTTTAGACGTTTGAGTCGACCACTCCGCCCTTCGGTGTACGTGTGCCGTGTATTGTAGCGACTCAATTTTATCATTTAGCTTTGTTTACAATGTCTAAACAATTCTGTGATAATTTTTCTTCGTCAAATGTATTATATTATAATATTATATATCTACCTACCTGTATAAATATCCTTGGTACTTACTATACATATAGGTGTCAATGTATGGATATTATATATTTATACATTTTTGAATATTTCCTTAACTATATTTGTAACAAATCTCTTTTAATGGGAGATGGTATTTTGCGCCAATTTAACTACCAGTAATTTGCGCCATCAAAAGGTACATTTAAGGACGTATGTAATTTGCGCCAAAATATAAAAATATAACATGTATTTTGCACCACGATAGAAAACGAAATGGAATATGTAATTGGCGCCACTTTTTCAACTTCAATATTGTTGGAATTTACCATCTCAGGTCAGACATATGAAGTGTGAAAAAAGAAAGCAAAAAGGTGTGAAAAAATTATTAAAAAGGTAAAAAATTTAGTAAATTAAATTAAAAAAATAAATTTTTTCACACCTTTTTACTTTCTTTTTTCACACCTTTTTAATTACTCTTTTCTTTTTTCACAACTTTTTACTTTCTTTTTTCACACCTTTTTACTAATTTTTACTAATTTCTTCACACCTTTTTACTTTCTTTTTGAAATGGTATTTTGCCCCACCCAAAGGTATATTTAAGGACGTATGTAATTTGCGCCGAAATATAAAAATATAACATGTATTTTGCGCCTCATATACAAATTCATTTTGGTAATTTGCGCCACGACAGAAAACGAAATGGAATATGTAATTTGCGCCACACTTTTAACTTCAATATTGTTGGAATTTACCAGCAGAAAAATTTACTGATATCGCATAGGATATACAATAATACGTCTCTATTAGACGTAATCGGAGATCAATTACGTCTAATCTAACGAAAATTATCAATGTATTGTTACATAATATTATTGTTAATATTGAACAGCAATGCCGCGAATCGTGATATTTACAGTTAGTCCGATATAAATCGCGTGTGCGTTCACATTTTCAAATTTCAATATTTTATAAGAGTATAAGTAATGGAAAATAGTACAAATATTGGTGAAATTATTAAAAGTACCAGAGGCAAAGATTTATTATTATTTGCAAATTTTACGTATCGAAAAGTTCATGAATCGAAAAATGCTTCAGTACGATGGCGTTGTACTGTCAGAACTTGCACTGCAAAAGTGTATACTTCTACAGAAATTATTGTAGAAATAGTTGAAATTGTAAATGTACATAACGGGCATGATCAACCAAGTATAGACAGAAAAATGTTTTCAAATGGATGTAAGAGAAAAGCTGTGGAAAATCTGTATACTAAACCAAGTAAGACTGAAATTTCTGAAAATATATCTAATTTACAAACCATCACTACCGATGATATATCACTAGTTCGACGAAATATTTATAACGCCCGTAGAAAAATGGTGCCACCATTACCAAAAACAATGGAAGAATTGCAAAATAGTATAAGGAATTTAGATTTGAAAACGGACCTCAATGAGCAATTTTTAATGATCCAAACTGTCATATAATAATATTTTCATGTGACACATATTTAAAAGTTCTATGCGAATCTGAGATTATATACAGGGTGTCTCTGAAGTGTGTGAGGTAATTAGTATACGTATACTCACTGTGATGCCACAATGAAGATTTTTTTAGAATTTTTTTTCTAACTTCAAAATCTGGGTTTTTTAAATTTATTTTTAGAATATTATCTTGAATGTAAAAATAAACACTCTAGTCGTACTTTTTGCAAAATTCTCATACGAATCGAGATATTACATCATTTTTGCGCTTGTCGCTCGTTTTTCCTGCTCGAATCGCCAACTAAAAAAAAAGTCGTGCGACACATCGATTTGTATGAGAATACTGCAAGATAACCAGTGGTGATAATTATTTGTTGTCATTGATAATACACGATTAATTATTAACACATTGTTTTACATTGTCGACTAATAAAAAATATGAAATAATAACAAAATTAGGGTTAGCAGAGTTTTAAACTATCAAATTTACTAGCATACCTTTATTAAATAACTTTTCACTTTATAAAGTTATAATAGTTAGAGATAAAAAAAACTACCAATTTGTGTGTTTATACTGAAATTCCAGTTTTTGGATATCACAGTACCTAACATAATTATTTAGTCTCGATAAGATAAACATTTTATTTTATACTATTTTATTATTATTTATTAGTGAATACCTAATATTATACTTTTATCGTTAATATTGAATTGACCATACTCCTTACAGAGTACATGATGAACATTAGTTGGTCTGATTAGAGCTCAGTCCAATACTTGTCATTGCACGACAATTAAAATATTAATATTTATTTTTAACATTTACAGATTTAAATTTAAATTTTGATTTTTGCGCAATGGCGTACACAAACATTGAATATGCAGACATGGTTTTTATTTTGGGTATGTACTAATTAATTTAATTAATTAGTTTTAGTATTTAACTAATATCACCCATTGGTGATTTATTTTATTAAAAACTCTTGGTATTTTACTTTATCACAAAACATACCAGTGTAACTATTTTAAGTTGTCGTAACCGACATGTTATACGAAACAAACTATTTATTTGTTTATTGATTGTGACTATAGGTTTAGCTGATGGAAATGGAAATCTTGCAATTATGTTATGGGCAGAACGATTTCCTCAGCGCAGAGTACCTCGACCAAATACTTCTTTAACAGCTTATCATCGTCTGAGTGAAACTGGTAATAATTCTAAACAAATATGACATTTTAAATAAGTACATTCTACACTTACATAAACATAATATTAAAAAATGTTGTCTTTTTAAAGGTAACGCGAGACCTGTGAATGAACTTGGACGCCCGAGATTTGTACGTAATGTAGCGAATGAAGAATTGGTACTTGATTTAGTACATGAGGATCCGGAACTTAGTGTCCGACGCATAGCCTTAAGAACTGGGATTTCTCCATCAGTAGTATTGAGAATATTACACCAAAATCACATGCGCCCTTATCATCGACAACGAGTTCAAAAACTATTACCACATGACTATCCTGCTAGGTTGATTTTTTCACAAACAATTATTAGTAAAATTGCAATGAATCCAAATTTTTTAAAAAATATCTTATTTACTGACGAGGCTGTTTTTACAAAAGATGGGATTTTTAATCAACACAGATCGCATTTGTGGTCTGAAGAAAATCCACACGCTATTCGTATAAGGGGTTCCCAGTACAAATTTAGCATAAATATCTGGTGTGGATTAGTGGGAAATACTTTATTAGGCCCACATGAATTACCAGCTAGGTTAAATGGTCAAGGATTTTTATATTTTATTGTGCATCAGCTTCCGGTACTATTAGAGAACGTACCATTGGAAGAACAAGAGACAATGTGGTTCATGTTAGATGGCGCACCTCCACATCATACAAATGCAGTCCGACAGCAATTGCACTATTCCCTGACAAAATTATTGGTAGAGAAGCTGGAAACAACGCTCAATATCGTCCAGACATAATATGGCCACCTCACAGTCCTGATTTTAACCCATGTGATTTTTTCTTATGGGGTTTTATGAAGGAACAAGTTTATGCCAAAGAGGTGAATAATAGAAATGAACTTTTGATGAGAATCAATAATGTAGCTGATATCATTCGTCAAACACCAAATTTGTTGGAAAAAACTTGGGGTTTATTACATCGTCGTATGGAAAAGTGCATTGAAGTTAACGGTGGACACATTGAACATCTTTTGTAGATAAAAATGTAGATGTAGATAAAAATTTTTAAATAAATTGTACTTTTTATTTAATTATGATTATTTTATAATGTAAAACAATGTGTTGATTAAACATGTATGTTAATAATATTACTTTACTATACCTAAATTCCCGAAACACATATGCCAATAAATTCGATCATTTAAAACTCTGTTAACCCTAATTTTGTTATTATTTTTTTTTTTTTTAGTCGACAATGTAAAACAATGTGTTAATTAATCGTGTATTATCAATGACAACAAATAATTATCACCACTGGTTATCTTGCAGTATTCTCATACAAATTGATGTGTCGCACGACTTTTTTTTAATTGGGGATTCAAGCGCGACAAGCGCATAAATGATGTGATATCTCGATTCGTATGAGAATTTTGCAAAAAATAACACCCTAAATAAACACTCTGTTTATTAGTCCCAAGTTATTTACGCAATTGTTTACTTTGCATGGTTTATGCAATGATCATTATATACCAATTTTATTTGCATTACTTCCAGACAAAAAAACTTCAACTTACGTAAATTTATTTATATCTGATTTTGAAGAATTAATTCATGTAGCATTGAGACAAGTCTGGGATGACACTAAAATATTTGGTTGTAGATTTCACCTAACTCAATCGTGGTATAGAAAAATTCAGGAATTAGGCTTATCCAACGTATATAAAAATAATAAAACAGAAGAAAGCAAGTGGCTAAACCATACATTTGGGTTGCAATTTATTTCTCCAAATGCAGTCAGTAACTGTTTTATTGAAGATTTTATGTCATCGATTCCTAATGAGTAATGACACATAAGATTTCAAAATTATGCCGATTATTTAGTTGACACATATATCCGTGAAGAGGCTAAATTTCCATCCAATAATTTGGGCTGCGAATATCGCGTCACTAGCTATCACTTCTAATGCTTGCGAATCATATCATTCACGTTTCAATTCCGAGTTCTATCACCCACCCTACTATTTACCACTTTTTGGACGTACTGAAAGGATTTCAAACCGAAACTTTGATTAAAATTAAAAGTATACATCTTAAAAAACGAAATTCTTCTAAAAATAAAATTCGTTTGGAAACTTTTCAACAAATATATGAAGACTACAGACAAAATAAAATTGACAGAAAATGCTTAGTTTCTTCATTAAGCTATAAATATTAAAAAACGTGAGTAAGCTAGGTATTATAAGTAGCTAGGTATTTTAATTCAAAAATTAAATGTTATATTACGAAAATTGTACATACTAAACGAAAATTTATATTTATACATTACAATATTTATTTATTTATTTATAATTATAATATGACGGTTTTTTATATGTTTTAAATAGAAAATGTACTTATTTAATATACATAATGGAGTTCGTTTTACTTGTGGCGCTAATTACAATTTCAATAAGGTGAACTATGGCGCAAATTACAATTTTTTTAGGTAAACGATGACGCAGATTACATATTGCCTCTTTATTTAGTTTTATTTATTTCACTTAAAAAGTGGCGCAAATTACATTTTTTTTTTTTGGG